>NC_056737.1:604561786-604586786 GCF_019279795.1 Protopterus annectens
GACCTCTCCAGTTGTTGCAGGTGTCTAGTGAGGTACATGCCAAATGGGGCATTGTACTTGATGATTGGCCTAATGAACAAAGAGTAGAGGGAGACAATGACCTCTTTCTTCCTGGATGCAAAACCCTTAGTAATGAGATGTTCCACATAGAAGGGCTTTCTGACCACAGTGGCAATGTGGTGATCAAAAGAGAGGTTGCTGTCAACCTGTGTTCCCAGATATTTTATAATGTCTTCTGTGTTCAGTGGACTACCATCAATGTCATAATTCATGGGAGCCAGGTTTTTCCCAAAGGGGATGATGACACACTTTTTGGCATTGAGCTTAAAGCCATGGTTCTGATACCAGTTGTTGGTCTCAGTGATGCCATTCTGTAGGATGTTAACATCACTTCGGGAGATAATAATACATCCCAGCTTGCAATTGTCTGTGAACTTTGTCAGCCAGAGTCCATTCATCTTGACCTGGACTTCAGAGAAGTAGATACCAAACAGGAAAGGACCCAAGACCGAATCCTGTGGGACTCCACTCATGACTAGTTGGCAGTCTGACTTGGAGTCAGCTACTTTCACACTGTGGGTTCTATCTGTGAGCCAGTTTGCAACCCACCTAGTGATATAGGGGTTGATGCCTAGCTTAGTGAGTTTTTCTATGATTCCTGAGTGGGGAATGGTATCAAATGCCTTGGCCAGATCAAGGTAGGCTGTATAAACCACCTTGCCTTCATCCACAGCTCTGGTGACTGACTCAAAGAAGTTGACCAAGTTGAGCAAGCATGATCTACCCTTCACAAAACCAAACTGTGTGGGATCCAAAGATTGAAGGTTCCCTATATCCTTGTTTATTAGATCTATGATGATGCATTCCATAACTTTGCATATCAGACTTGTCGGGCTAATAGGGCGATAGTTCCCAGGGTCTGTAGTTGCTCCTTCTTTGTGGAGAGGGATGACTGAAGCAGTACACCATTTGGTAGGGACAAAGCCTGAGGTGAGGCTGTGATTGAACAGGGCACACAGGTGAGGTGACATTTCACTCTGTAGTTCTTGAAGAACACAGCCAGGGATATTGTCATGTCCCATAGAAGCTTTAGTCTTGGCCTTTTAACCTATGCAGCAGTAATACCGGGTGCCTGGCAATCTACTAGTATTGTGATTGGTCCTTTTGGGGGGAGAAAGGTAAAGTTGGCCCTGAATCTGCCGGCCAGTATATTGGCAATATATGTTGGCTCGGTATGGGAGGTGCCATTGTGCAGTAGCTCAGAGCAAATCTGGGTATTGCTGTGGAGATTCTTTTCATAACTATAGAAGACCTTGTGGTTGTCTTTATTATCTGCTGCAGTTCTGTTTTCATAGCTAGCTTTAGAGGATTTGATGAGGGATCTCACTGTTTTGTTGAGGCTGATAAGGGAGTTTTACCAGTCTTGGGATTTCACCTTATTCCACATCAGTTTCCTCCTTCTGTTGTAAAGTTTGTTTGTGGCAGGGGACCACCAGATTGGCTTCCTTTTTTTGGAGGAGAGTGGCTTGGTTCTATTGGGTATGGCAAGATCCATGCACTTGTGTACGTGTTCGTACAGTGCATTGGTGTATGATTCAGCAGTCATGCAACTGTTCTCCATTTGCATGGGCAACGTGAAGTTAGGCACCTCTGTTTTTAGGAGCCCAAAGTTACCTTTGGAGATGTTTTTCATGGTGCTTACCTATGCAGAGGTGGGTGGATGGGATGTGGATTTCCAAGGTGATTAGTTTGTGGTCGGATCTAACCAGGGAGGAGTTGACTATTGGTGTAGAGCAGCAGTTGCCCATGTAAGTAATGACCAGGTCAAGGATGTTGCTACCTCTAGTGGGGGTAAGAACAAGCTGGTCCAGGGCATTGGAATTAATGAATTCCAGGAAATGTTTGGCACGTGTATTGGTATATGAGCAGTTTTACCAGTTAATGGAGGGATAGTTGAAGTCACTCTAGTATGAGAGTGTTAGGTTGGACCCTAATATTCTCCAGGGTGCTTAGGAACACATAGTGTGAGTCTTGGGCCATGGTTGGGGACATATAGTAGACTACAACCTGAATCGCTGTCTTACCCAATGTTAGCTGCACCTGAAGTATCTCTGATGCGTTATGTTGGGCTACCAGTTTGGAGGTGTGCGTATCCTTTATGAATATGGAAACACCAGCACCTTTGGAGTTTTGGTCCAAGTTCTGGGGCTGAAGGGTGTAGAATAAGTTATAGCCTGGTAGTGCAGGAGAGCTTTCTGCTGCTTTGAACCAGGTCTCTGTTACAGCACAAATGTCAGTGTTCTCCATTTTAAGGAGTGCTTCGAGCGAGTGCATTTTGAGATTTAGACTTCTAGCATTGAGCAGCATGACCCTCAGATTGCATTTGTTTTTAGCAGTTACAGTGGTAATTTGGTCTTTGGAACACCACCTAAAAAAGGCACTATAGGGGTGGCAAGAAACTTGGCCAGTATCCGGAAGCCCAGGGGTGACAGATGCAGGCCATCTCTGGCAAAGCATCGAGGTCTTTCAATCATGTCATCCCAGGCAGACAGATACTGGATCCCCTTAGAATGACACCAGAAACTTAGCCAATTGTTGAAATCAATCATTTTTTGCTTGCTTTTACTGTGGTATCATTCCAGGAAATGGTAGGATGCTGTTCAGGGCTAGGGTCATACCCGACTGGGCTACATAATGTGAGAGATCCTCCATGTCTCTTTTCATGTAGTCCAGGGAGGTACATCTCAGGTCATTCACACCCACATGTACAATGACAGAGTCATATTTGTACCTGTTGTAGAGGGACCTGAGTGCATGATTTATGTGACAGATCCTGGCACCTAACAGGTAGCTGACTGTTACTTTCTCCTTATTCATCCTAGTGAGTGGGACATCAGTGTGCCTCACTATCGAGTTACCTATGACTAGTGCGTTGGGCATGCTGTTTTGCCTTAGGGGCTTTGGTTGAGCAGCACACTGTTTAGAAGACTTATGTGTCTTGTGATTAGTGCTGTGTTTTGGTGTTCGAATGCATTTCTGCCTTGGAGGTCTCTGCTGTTTGGGTAGATTTTTTATTAACAGCCTCCATGAAGGTGGGTGTGTGGTTTGTGTTTTTATGTGAAGGTAGTGCTGGTATGTGTTCTGGAGAGCTATGTGTTCCATGTGGTGTGGTGCAAGTGTTGACCTTCTCCTCTTGACCAGCTATTCCAGTCTTGGCTGGAGAGTGCGTGGCTTCCAATTTGGATATATAAGTGCATCTCTCACAAGTCTGAGTGTTGGGAGGTAAGAGGATAGGGTTGTCAGTGTACATGAGGCAGTTGCTCATTGCCTCAGGATGCCCAAGTTCATGAGATTAATAGGAGAAAGCCCAAGGAACTGACCTTTAGACATGCCTGGAGGGGTGGGCATTAATAATAAGTTCTGGAGATGTTTCCTTGTAGAACGTTTAGTGCTGGTAGCACTTTTGTGTGCTACAATAATTGCTACAAGGAGCCTGGTAAAGTGCTAGACTAATAAGCTAGTAAAAGTGCAGGACAGGAAAGAACTAGCAGATCTAACAGAAAAATTGAAGTGCAGACTTTGGCACTGCTCAGAAGCTTACAAACAGTCTTGGATACAGCAAATCTGTTTCTGGACTAGACTAGTTACAGGAAAAGCAGGAAACAAGCTCAAACACAGGCTTTTAAACCAGAAATGTTGAAAGAGATGGAAAAACTCCCCAAATGGCTAATAACTACAGTTTCTGGGCCAGAAACCATTCCTCTTGTGGTAGCTAGGCTACTTAGTGCTTGCCACTCCCACTGATAAGCTAGAAGGCTTCCTGCCAACACAGAAAGGCTTGGGGAGCTCAGAAGCTTACATACAGTCCTGGATACAGCAAATCTGTATCTGGACTAGACTAGTTACAGAAAAGGTGGGAAACAAGCAAACATGCAGGCTTTTAAATCAGAAAGTTGGAAGAGATGGAAAAAACTGCCCAAACAACCAATAAACTACATTTTCTGGACCAGAAACCACTCCTCTTGTGGTAGATGGGCTACCTAGTGCTTACCACTCCCACTGATAAGCTAGAAGGCTTCCCACCAACACAGAAAGGGTTGGGGGGCTCAGAAGCTTACAGTCTTGGATACAGCAAATCTGTACCTGGACTAGACTAGTTACAGGAAAAGCAGGAAACAATCTCAAACGCTGGCCTTTAAAACAGAAAAGCTGAGAGAGATGGAAAAACTGCCCAAATGGCCAATAACTACAATTTCTGGGCCAGAAACCACTCCTTTTGTGGTAGATAGGCTACCTAGTGCTTATCGCTCCCACTAAGTTAGAAGGCTTCCCTCAGACACAGAAAGGCTTGGGTGGGGGGCTCAGAAGCTTACAAACAGTCCTGGATACAGCAAATCTGTTTCTGGGCTAGACAGGAAACAAGCTTAATTTTTTTTTACAGAAAAGCAGCTAAAACAGCACTAAAAACAATTCAAGTGTAGTGCAAGCTAGCACACTTGAGTGTGTAGCAATATTAGAGCAAATACAGTTTAAATAAATGCAATTTATTCAAACTGTATTCTGAACTGAATTCAATTATTGTTTTATTCAACTCTGAACAGTTAAAAAGTGCCAGAAAATATACTTATCAGCTGTGTAGCACACTCACTCGGAACACAAGGAGATTCTAGCAATTTTTTTTATTTATTTATTTTTTTTTACTAAAGTGGAAAGGGAGAAAGCAGGAGCAGAATATACTTCAAAGTTAAGACCCTAAGTGGGTTAGCCTTCTCGAATGTTCTCTTTGTATTAGGTAGAATGAGCTAATGACACTAGACTGGGAGGAATGTCTTAGATCAAATTTACAGTATAGGCGGGCAACTGTAAAACCACCAAGTATAAGAACAAGACACTGTATGGTTGGAAAGGAAGAAGATAGGAAAGTCAGAAAAAAGGGGGGAAGGGAGAGAGAGAGCAGACTAGAAAAATACAAAGAAAACAGATTAAGAGGGTTTTGCTCACTTTTAATTCCTCCAAGACTTTTGTGTTTCTAATAGCATGATGGGAATAGGCCCCATTCCTATGTCAAAGTATGATTTAAGTTCCTGAAATTAGTATTGTTTCAGTCTTTGATGTTAGTCAAAAGTGCTCTTTGCTCCACCCACAATGTGCTCAGAAGTGACTCCTGATGGGCCTATAATTTTCAGGATAAGTGGTTACTACACCTTTGTGCAAAAGGATGACAGTGCCTGTCCTCCACTCGGCTGGGATGAAGCTGGTACTCGGGCTTTGGTTGAATAGGGTGCCTAATGGTGCATGGAGGTTCCTGTCTGAGTTCATGTATGATGCAGCCTGGGATGTTACTGGGTCCCATGGAGGCTGTATTTTTTGCCTATGAGAGGGCAGTGATGACTTGCTCCCTAGAGGTAAGGGGAGGGGGCAGGTGCTGGGGATGTCCTGATTTACTGATGAGGGGACAGAAGGGTGAAGTTTTCACTGAACCTATCTGGCAGCAGGTTGGGTATATCTATGGTGTTTGTGTATGTGGTGTCCTTGACCACCAGTTCTGAGCAGATCTGAGTGCTTCCTTTGAGATTGTGGACATATGTGATGAAGACCTTATGACTTTCTTTAGTAGATGTGGCCAGTTTGGACTCAAAGTTTGCTTTGGAGAATTTCACTAAGGCTCTTATTTGCTTGTTCAGGCTAAGGAGAGATTGCTTCCAATTAGGCACTGCTCCTTCTTGGTCCTGGCCAGCAATTGTTTCCTTTTATTATAGAGTTTATTTATTGCAGATGTCCACCAGACAGGTTTACTCTTCTTAAAGAGGATGATTTTGACCTGTTGGGTATTCCTGATTCCATGCAGCTATATAAATGCTCATATAGTACTTTGGTG
The DNA here is from genome assembly GCF_019279795.1 of Protopterus annectens. Lineage (NCBI taxonomy): Eukaryota > Metazoa > Chordata > Ceratodontiformes > Protopteridae > Protopterus > Protopterus annectens. The sequence continues at coordinate 604,567,665 of NC_056737.1, forward strand.
TAGGTTTGGACATGTGTGCCAATTCCTATGGAGGGGGAGGGGGCTGTGAAACTCTTTAGACCTTCCCTCAGAAAGTTATTTTTGTTTGACCCTAGCTGGAGGGGGGGGGGGGTCAGGGGAGATGATGACTTCAAAAGTGAACTCTTTGTGATCAGATCTTACCCGGGAGGATGACACTGTAGGAATGCCGCAGTGGTTGCTCATGTTGGTTAATACCAAGTCCAAGATATTTTCACCTCTTGTGGGGTGTCTACCAGCTGGTTCAAGGCATTTGCATTGACGAAATCAAGGAATCTCTAGGCATTTGTGTTTTTGCATGAGTAGTTCTTCCAATCTATGGTTGGATAGTTAAAGTCAGCCAGGACCATGGTAAAGGGTTGAATCTTGATAGATTCAAAGAGGTCCAGATAGGTGAAGTGAGCATCTTGAGTCAAAGTTGGGAGCCTGTAGCTAGCTATGATTTGATTAGGGGTCTTGTCAATGGTTACCTTCACCTGGAGTTTCTCCTGTGCATCATACTGTTTGACCAGCCTGGAGGTGTGTGTCTTTAATAGACATTGCAATTCCACCTCCTTTTGCTTTGCTGCCCACAGTTTGGGGTCTGAATGTATGATACAATGAGTAACCTGGTATGGCTGCGGTGGTTTCTGCAGCTTTGAACCAGGTTTATGTGATTGCATGAATGTCAGCATCTTCCAGGATTATGATTGCTTGAAATGAGTGCAGTTTCATGTTTAGACTCCTAGTGTAAAGCAGCATGACCTTTCATTTTGTGTTTTGATGAAATTTTCATGTTGGCAGTTTTGACCTCATGGCATTGGGTAAAAAAGGCACTATGGGAGAAGCAAGAGCCATTGTCAGAAGCCTGAAACCCAAGGAAGACAGATGCAGGTCATCTGTGGCAAACCATCGTGATCTGTCGATCATGTCTTCCCAGTCTGTCAAGTACTGGATCCTCTTGGAATGACACCAGAAACTAAGCCAATTGTTAAAAGTTTTTATGAGACAAATTGCTCCTATTACTATTGGAACTGCCTGGGTATCCTTCTTCTACATTGCCCTTGTTTCTGCCTTCAAATCCTGGTATTTTATGGCTTTGTGTCTCTCTATACGTAAGGCACTGTAATCACTGGATGTAGCAGTTTTAATGATCTAGGCTACTTTTGTCTTCTTTTCATGGACTACTATATCTGGTTTTCTTCTATCTGTTTTTTGAACTGTTGGTAGCGGGTGATCCCATGTGATATAAACTTCATAATTGTCTATAATGCTTTGTGGCAATTTTTTCCAATGTTTCTCAGCTACTTCAGTATTATAATGTTTGCACAATCCCCAATGCAACAGTCTTGCCACATTATTATACCTCTCAGTATACAGGCCTTCTGCCATTAGTGTATCACACCCAGTAACAAGATGTGTGACTGTTTCCAATTCTGTTTTAGAAAACCTGCATTTGTCTGTTTCTCTGACACATTCAATGAACTTTGTAAAACAATGTGGATGTAAGTCCAGTATCTTGGGTCACCAATATTAACCTTTCATCTTTTGGTTTAAATTCACTTCTCCTGAACCATTCTTGCATTAGATCCTGATCAACATGAGGTTGTTCCAGGCATTTTCGTACTTGGAACTATATTTATGCATATTCCACATTTCTTGCCTTCTTATCTGATCCTTCACCTTATATTCTTTCTTTTCTTTTTGTCACATTCAGTTGCTACCTGATTTTTATCTGCTTATGGTTTGATTTCCTTTCCCACTTGACACTAATATGCTTCTGCTAAACTAAGCAGGGAAGTCATCATAGACTTGTTCTCTTTATGTTTTAAAAGTTACACTATGTTTGGATCTTGTGAGGTCAACAGATATCTATGCAGTGCTACGATTACAGATCCATACATGTAATCAGTTCCATGGAGGCTCATACCTCTGATATTTATACATCATTTGATAAGCATGATCCAGTAACTTTTGGGGCCAGTCAATCTCCCCAAAACTGCAGGTTAGAACAGGAATTGGTTTATAGCTTGGACTTTGTTCCTAGATGACAGAGCTGTTTTCAGTATTCATTTTAGTCTTCTATAATATTCCTTACTTTTATTTGCATTTGTTCATGTTTTATTGCTGATCCTTCATCAATTCCCAAATATTAATACATTCAAAAAAATATACTTGTTTCCCAACTTTCTGAACTAGTATAGTCCAGTTTTCAGGTTATTCCTGAATTCAGGGCTGTGTTACAAGTTTCTGTGTTGCCCATACATTACTTGGATAGAAGGAAGTTTCTCTCTTCACCTGTGCGAGAAGGGAGCTTTAAGCAGCCTATCTGTCCCTAGGGGAGTGGTTACAGCCCAGACGTTAGTAGTTTATTGGCCATTTTGGGCTAATTTCTATCTCTTTTATTTCCCTGATATAAAAACTGCATTTGTGTGGTTTTGCATGCCGGACAGCACCAGTTAGCTAGGGTTAAACTATTCCCAGCTCCACAAAGTCTACTCTTCAATTTCTTTACTTGGAACTAGACAAACGTTCAACTTAAGCACTCAAACCATTCATTTCACAGCCCAGTACTTGCTCAAAACTCATAGCAAGCACTAATTAACCATAGCACTAGACCCCCCCTATACTGTCCAGAAGGACAAGGCTCTCTATTTATCCCTACCAGCCAATCAGTAAAACAGCTCTCTTTACCTATTCAGGCATGTTCAAAGGGCAGTTTCAGGTGTACTCTCCAGTCCACCTGGTGAATCTGGGCATTCTGAGGCAATGTTACAACTGCCTCATGTACACAGACAACCCTCTCCTCCTAACACCAAACACTAATATATGTGAGAGATGCAATTATACAGCCAAACTGGAGGCAAAGCTCCCTCAACCCATGACTGAAACTGACATTCAAGAGGAGAAGGGAAATACTTGCAACACACCACCAGTCTCACATAGACCTATTAAACCAACACCGGCAAATAACACACATAAATACATGAAAACCTACTCGGAGGCTCTAAATAAAAATCTGCAAAAGCAACAGAGACCTCCAAAGCAGACATCCAAGCAACCTCCACACCCCATCACAAACCATGAAACACATGCTTCACATAATCAGTGTGCCACGCAATCACAACCCTTAAGGCAAAATAACATACCCAACACACTAGTTATAGGTGACTCTATAGTCAGGCACACTGATGTTCCACTAACTAGGCTGGACAAGGAGAAGGTTACAGTTAGCTGCCTGTCGGGTGCCAGGATCCGCCACATAACACAAGCACTCAGGTTGTTCCAGAACAAGTACAAATATGACTCTGTCATTGTCCATGTAGGTGTGAATGACCTGAGACATACCTCCCTGGACTACAAGAAAAGAGACATGGAAGAGCTCTCTGATCGCATAGCCCAGGCCGGTATGACTCTGACCCTGAGTAGCATCCTGCCCTCACCAAGAATGATGCCACAGTATAAAGAAAAAATGATCAATTTCAAAAATTGGCTAGGTTTCTGGTGTCATTCAAAGGGGATCTAGTATCTGTCCACCTGGGATGACATGCTCAACATACCACATTGCTTCACAAGAGATGGCTTGCACCTGTCACCCTTAGGCTTTTGAATAATGGCCAAGGCTTTTGCCACCCCCCATAGTGCCTTTTTTAGGCAAGGCTCAAAAGACAAAGCCACCACGTAAATAGCACAAGTAACGAAAAACTGAGGGTAATGATACTCAACGCCAGAAGTCTAAACCTCAAAATGCATGCACTCAAGGCACTCCTCAGTATGGAGAACATCGATATTTGTGCAGTAACAGAAACCTGGTTTAAGGATCCAGAGAGCACCCCAGCACTACCACGCTATAACTTATACCATACTTTTCGGCCTCAGAACCCGGACCAAAACACAAAAGGCTGGGGTGTATCCATATTCATCAAGGATACCCACACCTCCAGGTTAGTGGCACAGCACAATGCCTCAAAGATCATCCATGTGCAACTAACAGTGGGCAGAACTGCAGTTCAAATAGTAGCTTGCTACAGATCACCCACCATGACCCAGGACGCCCATTCCATGTTTCTGGAGACACTGGAAAATGTGAAGGTCCAATTACCCAAACATTAACTGGGAGAGTTACTCAAGTATTAACTCACTTGCCCAATGCTTCCTAGAATTTATAAACTCCAATGCCCTGGATCAACTAGTCAACACCCCTACCAGAGGTGACAACATATTGAACCTGGTCATCACCAACATGGGTGACTGGTGTTCCACACAGGAGGTCAACCCCTTGTTGGTTAGATCAGACAATAGACTAATCACTCTGGATATCCACATTCCGCCCCCACCCCAATCAAGGAAACCACCATGAAAAACGTTTCAAAAGCAAACTTCACGTTACTCAAGACTGAGATGGAAAGGTTCACAGCCCCCATGCTAAAGGACAATGTTGTCCAAGCTGCTGAATCCCTTACAAAGGCACTCTATGAGCACCTGCAAGAATACATGGATCATGCTATCCCAAGCAAAACCAAGACTCACTCCTCCAAGAAAAGGAAACCAGTCAGGTGGACCCCTGCCATAAACAAGTTATACAGTAAAAGGAGGAAACTAGTACAGAAAGGAGTAAAATCCCAAGAAGGAAAGACATCCCTGAGCAGTATCAGCAAGAAACTACGATCCCTCAGAAAATCATCCAAGGCTAGCTTCGAAAGACAAATTGCCAAGGACACCAAAGATAACCACAAAGTGTTCTTCAGCTATGTCAAGAACCTAAGTGGAAACTCCCAGATCTGCTCTGAGTTAGTGCAGAATGGCACAAAATACACTGAACTGAATAATATTGCCAACATTCTGGCAGACAGGTTTAGTGCAAACTTCACCCCCTAAAGGGCCCATAACCATACCAGAAGAATGTAGAGCTCTGGCAATCACTGAAACACAGGATAAAACAGCCCTATCCAAAGCTAAAAACACAGCTTCAGTGGGACTGGATGGTGTCACAGGCTGTGTCTTACACAAGCTCCAAAAGGAACTAACCCTTCACCTAAACACACTGTTCAAACTCAGCCTCTCTACAGGTAACATACTCATAGAGTGGTGCACAGCAACTGTTATCCCGCTCCACAAAGGTGGAGCCATAACAGACCCCTGGAACTATCGCCCTATAAGCCTGACTAGCCTGGTCTGCAAGGCTATGGAGCACATCATCATGGAACTCATTAAAAGAGACATTTGGGAACCTTCAAACATTGGACCCTACCCAGTTTGGCTTTGTTAAGGGCAGATCATGCCTCCTAAATCTGGTGGACTTCTTTGAGACAGTTACCAAGGCTTTAGACAAGGAAAAGGAGGTCTACCTAGACCTTTCAAAGGCTTTCGACACCATTCCCCATTCTGGTATTATAGACAAGCTCATCAGCCTGAACATAAACCCCTACATCACGAGATGGGTTGCCAGATAGCTCATGGATAGAACCCACATGGTGAGAGTTGCAGGCTCTGTGTCTGTCAGTTACAAGTGGCATCCCCCAGGGCTCAGTTCTGGGACCCCTCCTGTTCAGTATATACTTCTCAGAGGTACAGGCAAGCACAGGAGGACTATGACTGACCAAGTTAGCAGATGACTGCAAACTGGGGCCATAATTGACTCTCCAGCTGATACAGACATCCTCTAAAAGGGTCTCACTGAGATGGATACCTGGTGTCAAAATCATGGCCTCAAGCTAAATGCCAAAAAGTGCATAGTCATCCCCTTTGGAAAAATCAAAGTACCCATGAACTACCACATACGTGGTACTCCCCTAAATGCAGAAAATGTAATAAGGGATCTGGGAACCCAAGTAGATGGTAATCTTTCCTTTGATAATCATATTGCCAAGGTGGTTAGAAAATCCTTCTATGTGGCTCACCTAATCACAAAAGGGTTCACATCTAGCACAAAAGAGGTTATTGTGCCCCTCTGCTCATCATTCATCAGACCCATCATAGAGTACAATGCCCCATTTTGGATGTACCTTACAAGACACCTGTAAAAGCTGAAAAGACCACAGAAGTACCTCACCAAGAGGATTATTGGCCTCAAAACAGATTCCCTATGCAGCCCGATTGAAGAAACTCCAGCTGTACTCGGTTGCATACCGCTTACTCAGAGGTGGTCTCTGCCTGACATACAAGGCCATGTGCAACCCAGAATTGATGGGCATGCTCCACCTAAAAAATCAAATCCCCGAGATCCACATGTCCTAGGGATCTAAACCTTACCACAGCGATAAATAGGATGTGCTACAGGGATAGATTTATGTCCCAGAGACTCCCCATGCTTTGGAACAGGATTCCAATCTACATTAGGCAGAGCCCCTCATTAACACTCTTCAAGAGAAACCTTGACGAGTGGATGTGAAACAGAAAATTTACCCCGGGGATCACTGCAGTGGCTCTGCTGGACAGAGGCACAGGGAACTAATGGCTCTGCTGGACAGAGGAACAGGGAACTAATCTAAGGGGGTGGTGAAAGCCAGCACATTCTGGCTAGGCTTATAGATGCCCTCGGGCAGATAGCCTAGTACTTACCTATGAACCTATTCCTTCTTGCTCAAGTTCTTTTATATCACATTTCTCTACCAGACTGATATTTTCTTGGTGCTGCAGCTTTCCTGCTTTAAAGGTTGCTTTTGCATGTTTATCAAGACCAAATGATATTCTTATACCATCTGAGAAAATTTTAACCACTTGCAGTTGTGCTTTCAGTTCCTCATCTGATGAACTATACAGTTTTAAATCATCTACAAAATGAAGATGAGAAGCCTTTACACGTTGTTGTTTTCTGGCAGCCAAATTGTAAACATGACTTAATCTGTTAAGTAGACAGTTTAATGGGTTAAGGGCAAGACAATATAGCATTTGTGACACAGACTCACCCTGGAATATCCCCCTTTGAATTTTATCCCTGGGATAATAATTTGTTCTTTTTTATGGCTTAGGTGCAAAGCGGGTTGCAACCATTTCATGGTCATTGTAATTAATCCATTTAGATTCTATTTTGCACATTTGTAATCACTCTTTTATATATAAATGTGGGATACTTTAAGATGCTTTTTTGTAGTCTATCCATGTCATACTTCAATTATTCCCATCTAACAACAAATGATGCTTTGTTCCATATGACCTTATTTTGTTACCCTTTTGTTCTATTGCCATGATTGAGTGTTCTTCTAAATGGTTATAAACTCTATCAGCATCAATTCCAGTATACAGTTTATATATCATCGGAAGGATGAGATGGGAGATGATAGGCAATATTTCTGGGGGTGGGGATAGACCCTCCATTTTTCTAAAATGTTTTATAAAAGAAGTTGGGAGAGGAATGAGGGACGAGCATGAAGAAGAGTGGGTTAGAGAAGAGTTAAGGATTTTTTTTAATATATAAATATAAAAGGCAGACAAGACAGACAGGAACACTATATTGGGTTGACAATGAGAGGGGAAAGAAGGCCAAATGATTGGTCTTAAAGTTCATATTCTTGACTAGCCAATCTGCCATGTGACAGGGTGGCTACAGAGGTGGAGCCAGGGCACCCACCCTGTGAAGTGGTCTCTGGGCAGACAGGTGGTACTGGTAAATGTTAAAGTACCTGTGAGGCTTGCTACCCTGGGCAGTTCTGGACCTGCAGAAAACAGAACATAAAAAGGAAAGAAAGAAAGAAAGAAAGAAAGAAAGAAAGAAAGAAAGAAAGAAAGAAAGAAAGAAAAAGAAAGAAAGAAAGAAAGGGGAAAGAGAGGTAGAGACAACACAAGGAGCCAAAAGTGTTAAATAGCAAATGCTTTTATTTCAATGAGACAAAAATGAGAGCAGTAAAATTTGTATTCAGAAATGTTAAAATGTCAGTAACTAAATATAGCTCGCAATTAATAATGTAATGAGTAAACGCTGACAAATACTAGTTGAGGTTCAGGTCTGTTTTTATTTCAGAATGATTTCTTATTGTAATAGAGCACTTCAAGATGACTAAATAATTATATTAATTTCTGATATAAAATACTGTAAACCTTCTGAAATTAAATAATATAACAGTAAATAATGGCAAGTACTGGTTCAGGGCCAGGTATGTTTTTTGCTACAGAATTATTCATCTGTGTTTAATAGTCTATTTCTTTTCCAATTGCTGATTAAGTATAATATTCTGTAAACCTCACTGTATATATTTATGGAGTGATTACTAAATCTGCATGTCTGACAGCCTAAATCCACAAAAATGAGTGTAGAGGAGGCAGACCACTTCTTAAATTCACCAAGCAAGTTTTTTATTTAATAAACAATAAAATATATAAGCGCTTTCGTCTCAATATTCCAAAATTATAGAGACTTCATCAGATACAAATTTTAAAACAGCCCAGTTTGTTTTAAACCCTGTAAGGATGACATCATATCCTGAAACAGACTTAAAAAGTTTAAAGCAACAGTATGTCCTAAAACAAAGTCAGATAGCAGCAGTATTCAAGTTCAAAAATATATTATATATCATGAATATTTTAAAAAAAATGTAAACAATATAATAAAACCAATCCATTTAATATAATATAATTAAATATAGCATTCTATTACCCCAGTAAATGTGCTAATAAAAGATAAACAAATAAAATTGTAAAACAGTAAAAATAATGAAAGGTAAATGAACAGCTTCCACTAGGAAATGAACCCAGAACCTTCTATGTATGAAGCTAGTGTAATAACCACTACACTATTACCTTCACATACCCTATTACTATAAGTTCAATGTCTTATAAGGGCTTTTAATTTTAAAAGGCTACTAATAGACAGGTTGTCATTCAGCCCTGGCCAGTACATGGAATTCAGTCTCAACTGCCATGCGAGTTCCAATTTTTGTAATAGGTAGGGCCATGCCCCCCCCTCACGAATTCTAGGTACCACACAATCCAATATAATGAACTTAAATTCATGTTGTGGAAACCCTGTAATATGTCTTGCTAAGGCATTACCTTCCCAGCCATCTTGTATGTGTCTAAGATGTTCACTAATTCTGGTTTTAAATTTTCTTTCAGTCTTGCCCACATAAAAACATTGGCAGGAAACACAAATAGCACAATAAACGACCCTCTCTGTAGAACATGTAAATTTTCCTTTAACCCAGATATTTGTTCCGTTAATCTCCACACCTTTGTCTGTTTCAATAATGTTGTTACAAAATTTACACCTACCACATCTGTGCATAAACCCTTTATACTGCTCACCTTTCTGTGTCTCGAATATGTTTTTTAAACAATGTCCTTTCTTGTATACACAAATGGGAGCCTCTCCTAAAATGTCCCTCATAACTTTGTCATTCCTTATAAACTCCCAGTTTTTAGTCAAAATATTCTTTATGTAATTTGCTTCCCTATTAAATGTTGTTAAAAAACTATTCTCATAGGACTTCGGTGTAGCTGATACACATATTGTAGTTTCGCTGTTATTATTATTAATAGTGTTGAATCCTGTCGTTGTTAAACAGACATTTTCTGATGTTTGTACTACATTAGTGTTTTTCATGTTTACAATAGGGGCAAAATGCCCAGACCTTCTCTTACTGTTCACTTCATTCACAATTTGGTCTATTAATGAACTTGGGTAACCTCTCTTGAGAAACATTTGTTTCAGCAAATTACACACCTCAATGTATGTCTCCCATACAGTTGTCATACAGGCAGCACGGACAAACTGCCCCTTTACAACTGCCCGTTTTTGTTTGAATGGGTGACAACTACTAAAATGTTTTCATTTCAGAATTATTTCTTATTGTAATAGAGCACTTCAAGATGACTAAATAATTATATTAATTTCTGATATAAAATACTGTAAACCTTCTGAAATTAAATAATATAACAGTAAATAATGGCACGTACTGGTTCAGGGCCAGGTATGCTTTTTGCTGCAGAATTATTCATCTGTGTTTAATAGTCTATTTTCCCATTGCTGATTAAGTATAATATTTTGTAAACCTCACTGTATATATTTATGGAGTGATTGCTAAAACTGCATGTCTGACAGTCTGACAGTTTGAAATATGTGGTTATGTTATTCATTTTTATTTTATTTATGTTTTATATACCTATCTTTTATTTCCTTCTTGATGTAGAGCCATACTTACTGGGTTGTGAGATCCGTCTTCTCTCCACCGTCCTCTGGTACTGAGTCCACTTATATTCCTCTGCAGATGTGGAAATATGGAAAAAATAAAAGAAGAAAAACTTGGTCACTGAACCTGAATGTGTGTGCAGTGTGTTCTGCATGATTTCAGTATTTAATATTTGTTTTAGGTTTCCCCATACAGATTTGGTTATACATACAGTCTCTCATGCTGCAGTTTATCCTGTACTGCATAATTTTGTTATTAGCAAATGCAGTATGTAACACTGTGAATGTAACCAAAGTTCTACAGCATGGACCCTAAAGAAATGGTTAATGTTACAATTATGTCTATAAAATATAGAAGGTATCCATCTTGCCAAAAATAAATGTTATGTATACCTTTGGTAAAATAAGGGAATGCTGTGCAACTCAGAATAAATTGCTACAGACAATACAGAACATTTGCAGATGATACAGTCAGAGGCCCCAAATACATTTGCTGGGGGAGACTGGCTGACGTATTGATCTATGTTAACAAGCTGATCTGATGTTGTCCCTTTCATTCTTCCCCATGAATGAGTCCAGGATCCAGTACTCGGATCTGACTCAGCCACATCTACAAGACTTTGGATCTGAATCTTGATCTCCTCCCTCTACCCTATTCCATCCCCAACTCCTCAGATCTCATTTGCCACCATCGAGACAGGACAAGCGATCTGAACTTGAGCAGTAAGCCAGTCAATATTGGTGTTATTTTGCTTTTTTCTTGCCTATAACTATCTGATTTTGATTGCTATTAATGGGTTCCTATTAGATGACCAAAGACACATTCTTTCAAATGCGTCTTGGTCGAACTTGAAAAGACGAAAAGGCAAAATGATGAAGTGGCATATAAGCAAATTCTTTCCCTGGGAAAGAAATCGATTGGCCGCGTCCGTTACTTTGCCATTTTTGTCACTGTAGTGAGATCTTGGAGTTGGTATATTTAAGTAGGGGGGGTGTGGCTAAGCCCCACTTTATCTTATGTTTTAAGTGTGTGTTTTTTTGTTTTGTTTTTTTTTTTTTGGAACAGCGATTTTTTTTTTCCGAGGGAAAAAAATCGTTGTTCTAAGCATTCAAGTTTGTAAGCTTTCGCTTACATGGGGTCAATAAATCATCGTTCACTTTTCTAAGAGTTCGATGATTTAATATATACCCCTATTAACATCTGTCTACTTTCCTTCCTCCCTCCAGTTTTTCGCTGGTGCTAGGGCACTTTTTTTTATTCTGGGTTTCAAAAAGTGCACTTCCTGTGGGCATAAGATTTACAAGTATATTGTCTTGGAGTTACTACCTTGACTCATCTTGCACTATTTTTGCAATGTTTAATCCTACAAGGGTCTCAGATAGGAGAAATAAATTTATTGTAAGAGGACTTCTTCCAGCTGATACTGGGGCTCAAACCCCCTGTAAGCCTTCTCACCAGCCTCAGAGTTTGAAAAGTTGAAGAAACCTTTGGATCTGACACATTTGGTTCAAAAGACCTTCAGCCAACCCACACATCCACAACACTCATCAGATCCGACTGGTCCAGCCCATGCTGTTAGTGCTCCTGCTCCATCCATCTCCATCTTGGATCCTAAAGCCATGGATCTGACCAGCAGAGGTCGGACTCCTGAACTTGTGCTGAAGCCAGTTTCTCCAGTCCTGTGTCTCAGTTATTTGAGACTCCAAGGAAGCAGTTCCAGCCCCTGTCCACTGTTTCATCCAGATCTTCGAGGAGTTTGCCAGAGGGAGACATGGAGGTGATGATGCAAAGATTTCTTAAGGCTCAGATCCAGATGGGAGTCCTGCCAGTTCTATCCCCTGTCAGATCCATGAGCACACCTGCCCAACCAATACTATCTCCTACCTGATCCAACCTGCAGTTTCAGAGTCCCAGGATCCAAGATCTCTGAGAGGTTTGGCATCAGATCCCAGAAAGCTCCCTTCCTTCGACTCAGATGGTATCCCTGACCAGTACTGCTCTGATATTTTTGGACCAGGGTGGGTCTCAGATCCAAGAGGCCAGTGCTGAGTCCGAGGGATTTGGTTTGGCTCCTACATTATTGGATCCTTCCCCTTGATGCCTTGGCCCTGACAGCTTGAGCCAGATTCTTTATGGATGGCTCTTATCTGGGGTTGGCCCTGGTCTTCTTTCTTTGGCTGCTTCAGCTCTGAGGAAGTGGGTAGAAGTTTCCTGGGTCTGTCAGCTTTCCAGGTAGTAGAAAGGGCTTTTTTCTTTGCATAGGCAGCCTTCCTCTTTAGTCTCAGATCCTATCCCTCGCCCTTCATCAGGTCCCAGCTCTGAGCCCATCATCTCTGCTCCTCAGGGTCAACCAGCTCAAGGAAACCTCCACACATGTTCCCCAGAGGGATTACCCCTTTCTTCTGACACCTCTCCCAAGCACCCTACAGAAGAGAACATGTAGGAGGAGACACATAGACTCCCTTCTGGAGTTATCAGTGTTCTTGGAGGCTTTTGGGGCTAGCCCATCTATGTCTTGGGTGACCTTCCTGGTGGATGAACTTTTTGACCTGGTTTCCTGTTGGGCTTGGAAGGAACTGGACACTATCGAGTGCATTCCCAAGTGCCTGGATACGTTTTTGGTTCCCCTTCAGACAGACATCACTGGAGCAAGGAAGTCCCAGGTGATGCCATAGTTGTGGCGGCAGCCACTAAGAAGGACCTAGCAGAACACAGCTTCTCTGTCCATCCACCAAACAGAGAGTCCAGAGCAACAGACAGATTTGGAAAGTACATATACACCTCAGCCACATCTGCACTGAAGTTGTTAAATAACCTGGCACATTTTACTTGTCTCCACAGGGAACTTTCAGTCTCTCACTCTCTGTCTCTTTCTGTCTCTCTCTCTCTGAGTCCATGTCTGTGGGGGATCTCAAGAAGGTTTCTCCTCAGCTGTCTACTTTTTTGTTCAGCTCCAATTCATCAATGAAGCTGATCTCCCATACAGCAGAGGCTATGCAACTTCACAGAACCCTTTAAGGCATCTTTTGTTAATAACCCCTTTGATGGCTCCTCCTTGTTTTGGCCATAAGTGAAGGATATGCTTACCTGCAGTGAGCAGGAAAGAAAGACCCTATCTGCCATCGGAATCAAGTTTTCTATCCCTCAACATACTTTTTCTTGGAATCAGCAAGATGGTAAGAATACACGGTTCCAGAAATCTCAGGGACATTTCCAGGACTCACAAGGATACTTTAGAGGCAGAGGAGGAGGTTTCAATGGCAGATGTCACCCCATAGATAGAGTGGGTCCAGAAAATCAGTGCTTCAGAGATGACTCCTTTAATAGGCCCTATCACAGCTCCTGAAGCGCTGCATGACTGTCCACCTCTGGAGGCAGTCATGGGTCATTTTCCATGCACCTGGATGCTTGGACAAATATCACACAAAATGCATGGGTGCTAAAGTATAATATCCAGAGGTTCATACATACCCCTTTCCCTTCCACCTGCTGTCCCAAGGTAGAAACTCCCTGACATTCCACTCAGTCAGAGGAAACACATAGCTCAAGAGATTCAAAGGCTGATACAATAAAGAGTCATCCAGGAGATTCCATCTGAACAAATAGGATTTGGAACTTGCTCCTGTTCTCTTTAGTGCCAAAGAAAACAGGGGACCTGAGATGAATTCTAGGTCTAATGGGAGTCCTGCCAGTTCTATCCCCTGTCAGATCCATGAGCACACCTGCCCAACCAATACTATCTCCTACCTGATCCAACCTGCAGTTTCAGAGTCCCAGGATCCAAGATCTCTGAGAGGTTTGGCATCAGATCCCAGAAAGCTCCCTTCCTTCGACTCAGATGGTATCCCTGACCAGTACTGCTCTGATATTTTTGGACCAGGGTGGGTCTCAGATCCAAGAGGCCAGTGCTGAGTCCGAGGGATTTGGTTTGGCTCCTACATTATTGGATCCTTCCCCTTGATGCCTTGGCCCTGACAGCTTGAGCCAGATTCTTTATGGATGGCTCTTATCTGGGGTTGGCCCTGGTCTTCTTTCTTTAGCTGCTTCAGCTCTGAGGAAGTGGGTAGAAGTTTCCTGGGTCTGTCAGCTTTCCAGGTAGTAGAAAGGGCTTTTTTCTTTGCATAGGCAGCCTTCCTCTTTAGTCTCAGATCCTATCCCTCGCCCTTCATCAGGTCCCAGCTCTGAGCCCATCATCTCTGCTCCTCAGGGTCAACCAGCTCAAGGAAACCTCCACACATGTTCCCCAGAGGGATTACCCCTTTCTTCTGACACCTCTCCCAAGCACCCTACAGAAGAGAACATGTAGGAGGAGACACATAGACTCCCTTCTGGGTTATCAGTGTTCTTGGAGGCTTTGGGGCTAGCCCATCTATGTCTTGGGTGACCTTCCTGGTGGATGAACTTTTTGACCTGGTTTCCTGTTGGGCTTGGAAGGAACTGGACACTATCGAGTGCATTCCCAAGTGCCTGGATACGTTTTGGTTCCCCTTCAGACAGACATCACTGGAGCAAGGAAGTCCCAGTTGATGCCATAGTTGTGGCGGCAGCCACTAAGAAGGACCTAGCAGAACACAGCTTCTCTGTCCATCCACCAAACAGAGAGTCCAGAGCAACAGACAGATTTGGAAAGTACATATACACCTCAGCCACATCTGCACTGAAGTTGTTAAATAACCTGGCACATTTTACTTGTCTCCACAGGGAACTTTCAGTCTCTCACTCTCTGTCTCTTTCTGTCTCTCTCTCTCTGAGTCCATGTCTGTGGGGGATCTCAAGAAGGTTTCTCCTCAGCTGTCTACTTTTTTGTTCAGCTCCAATTCATCAATGAAGCTGATCTCCCATACAGCAGAGGCTATGCAACTTCACAGAACCCTTTAAGGCATCTTTTGTTAATAACCCCTTTGATGGCTCCTCCTTGTTTTGGCCATAAGTGAAGGATATGCTTACCTGCAGTGAGCAGGAAAGAAAGACCCTATCTGCCATCGGAATCAAGTTTTCTATCCCTCAACATACTTTTTCTTGGAATCAGCAAGATGGTAAGAATACACGGTTCCAGAAATCTCAGGGACATTTCCAGGACTCGCACAAGGATACTTTCTCTAGAGGCAGAGGAGGAGGTTTCAATGGCAGATGTCACCCCATAGATAGAGTGGGTCCAGAAAATCAGTGCTTCAGAGATGACTCCTTTAATAGGCCCTATCACAGCTCCTGAAGCGCTGCATGACTGTCCACCTCTGGAGGCAGTCATGGGTCATTTTCCATGCACCTGGATGCTTGGACAAATATCACACAAAATGCATGGGTGCTAAAGTATAATATCCAGAGGTTCATACATACCCCTTTCCCTTCCACCTGCTGTCCCAAGGTAGAAACTCCCTGACATTCCACTCAGTCAGAGGAAACACATAGCTCAAGAGATTCAAAGGTTGATACAATAAAGAGTCATCCAGGAGATTCCATCTGAACAAATAGGATTTGGAACTTGCTCCTGTTCTCTTTAGTGCCAAAGAAAACAGGGGACCTGAGATGAATTCTAGGTCTAATCAATCTGAATCAGTATGTAAAGAAGTCAAAGATTTGAATGGTTATGGTTCAATCCATCCTGCCTCTTCTGCACAAGGATGATTAGATGTGCTCTATAAATCTCCAGAATGTGTACTATCATATCAAAACATATCTAAACAAGCTAGAGACCTGCTACAACAAAATCGCCAAATTCACCACAGGGGCATCCTACCGTAGTCACCACTGTCTCTCACTTGCTGAACTGGGCTGGCTTGAACTCCCTCACCTCCTTTAATGGTATCAACTCTCACTCACCCACAAACTAGTAAACCATCCACTAAATGTCCCATCCCTCCAGAATCTACTCCAACCCTATCGCACCACCAGACCACTAAGATCCAGCAACAAAAATCACTTGCAGATCACTAAAGCCAATAACTCTGCTGGTGAAGCACTATTCTCTTGCACCATAGCCAAATTATGGAACTCCCTCCCACCCACAATTACCTCCATGCCATCATGCACCCACTTCAAAACGTTACTAAAAGCGCACCTAAAATATGCTGGCTATGCCCATGCAACTCCAACTCTAATATCACCCACCCCATCCAACCACTACCTTTCTTTCCACTCCACTAACTACCTTGATTATAGCAAGCTCAGATGTTCATAAGCCTAGTACTTATTATACAGCAGGAACTTCTTATTGTAACATTTGTTAATGTCTGTTATGTACTTCACAGATAAAGATTCTAGTTGTCTACTGATGTACTATGTTCTTCATCTGTAAATATGTTGTAAGTAATTGCTATGTAAATTGTTAATCACTATGTAATCCAATGTAACTACTGTCTGTTTATTTTAACTATGGATCTTTTCTCCCCGGGCCTCCAGTGAAAATGGACCTATGTCCAGTCGGACACTCTCAGTCAACAAATATAAATAAGTAAATAAATAAATAAATAAATAAATAAATAAATAAACAGACAGGCACTCCAGAAGACACCCATGTTTTCAGCTGAGAGCCAGTCACTGCCAGTTCAGTGCACTGCCCTTTGGACTCCCCACAGCTCCCAGGTTGCTCACCAAATGCACGACAGTCATGGCAGCTCACTTGAAACTCAGAGGATTCCAGGTGTCCTCATTATGCCAACCAGGCATCAACGTCTACAAGCCAGGGATTACTTGTTTCAGGTCTCCAACCCCCTAGGCATTACAATAAATCTTGCCAAATTAAAGCTGACTATTGCACAGACTGTGGAATTTATAGGAACTCAACTGGATACTACAACTCAAGTGGCATCGTTACCTGTTCATCACATCACATTATTGAGAAACCAGGTGCAAGACATACTGTCTCATCTGTCCCATCCAATGAAACTAGTGCTATACGCTTTTAGGGCAGTGTTAGCTGCCATTCTCCTAGTTCCTCTAGCAAGATTCTTTATGCGAATCCTTCAATGGACACTGGTGGTTCAGTGGTCCCTGCTTTACCAGCCTCTATTATTTCCCATAAAACTCACTCCAATTTACAAATGTCATGTTCACAGGTGGATCCAGTCAGATGATCTCTTTTTAAGCAGACTGTTCTCTGTTTCTCCCCCTATAATCACAGGGATCATGGATGCTTCCCTACTGAGGTGGTAGGGCATTTCATGAGAAAGATGTCCAAGGCACGTGGTGCCCCCTCAGAGACCAAGTTGCATATCAATGTCTTAGAGATGACAGAAGTCCTCAACACTACAAGCCTTTCAGGATGCTCGCTGTCTAGGGACTATTGCAATCCATATGGACAATATGTCAGTAGTCTGGTACATCAACAAACAAGGAGGAACCTGTTCCTATCCATTGTGCAGAAAGGCCATGAGGGTCTGGGAATGGATGATCTCTTCCGACCGCTTTCTTATTACAATGCATATACTGGGTAAAAGCAAAACATTGGTGGACAGACTCAGCAGGCCCATTCTGATTCATCATGAGTGGTCCTAAAATCAAACTGTAGCTAATACGATCTTCAGCCACTGGGGCCAGCCTCGCTGCAACCTATTTGTCTCTCCCCTCAACAACAAGACCAGCAAGTACTTTGCCCTGATTTCCTCCTCCGGGGAATTAACCAAGGGATGCTATGATTCACAATTGGCCCCTGGGTCTCCTATTTCCCTCTTCCTCTGATTCCAAAGTTCCTACAGAAAGCAAGCAGGCTGAAGAGCTCATTTAGCCTCATTTCCCCCTTCTGGCCTTGACAGATTTGGCTCCCCTTCCTCCAGTCTCACTTGAAATATCTTCCATGTATACTGGAAACTACACAGTATCTCATGTCTCATCCTAATCTCCACACCCTCAAACTGACTGCATGGTTTCCCCACTTCCAGTGATAGTCAGATGGTCCAGGCTTAGTTCCCCAGTCCATGACATTATCTTAGCATCTCAGAAAGCATCCACCCAGAAAGTTTACAGAAGCAAATGGAAAAGCTTTTCTGTTTGGGCTTACAATCAGAATATCATCCCCTTTTCAGTCCCTACTTTGGCCTTTCTCCTATTTCTCACTATTTATAAGGAAGGGTCTAGTTTTTCTATCAGTAAACTTCACTTGGCAGCTTTATCCAACTTCTATGCAGGAAATTAATCTTTATTTCTGGCATTTTCCAGATTGTGTAAAGCTTTCATGAAGGGAGTCTTCCTCCTTAGACCTCCAAAATAGATCCCTCTCTTCCTTGGGATTTGACAGTGGTCCTTCAAGGGTTAACTCAGAAACCCTTTGAACCGGTGAACAAATGTGCTATGAAGATTCTTTCTTGGAAGATGATATTTTTAGTAGCTATAACTTCAGCAAAAAGACTTTCTTAGCTCCAGGCCTTATCAGCCAAGCCTCCTTACATCATTTCAATAAGAACAGGGTGTCTCTTTGAACCAACTCTTCATTCCTGCCCAAAGTGGCTACTGAGACTAACATTAACCAGTCCATTCATTTACCAGTTTTCTTTCCAAATATTACAAATAAAGGTGAATATATGCTGCACCTGCCTGATGTTCACAGACAGTTAAGATTTTATCTTCACAGAACAAAACAGTACAGGAAGTCTGATCAGCTGTTTATGTCCTTCTTACCTAACCACTTTGGTCATGCAGTTTCCAAAATTACTCTAGCCAAATGGATCACTGATTGTATTTTGCTGATTTATTCTCAAAAAGGTTTGGAGTTGCTTCTTCCTCCTAGAGCTCACTCCACTAGATCTATGGCTACTTCATATGTCTTTTCATCAAAAACCGCCACTGATGACATCTGCACTCCAGTCACTTGGTTAAAGACTCACACTTTTGTAACACATTACAAGTTAGACATTGTTTCTAGAAGCTGAGCTACCTATGGTTCGACAGTGCACTGGCATGTCCTTTCTTGAGGGCCTCCCAAGAGTTACATAGCTGGGGACACTGACCCATTCGTGAGGAAGAATGAAAAGGGCAACATCAGATTTAGAAGTCATGTACCTACCAT